>NC_134037.1:133864659-133867159 GCF_965140245.1 Athene noctua
GACTGAGAGCAGAAACCAGTAGAAAATAGAGAATCCAAACATTTGTCCTACACTTTCTCAGGAGAAATGAACTAAATTCTGTTCTTGTATGACCGCTCCTGAGAATTTGGGGTTTTGTCCCCCTCCTGTAGCAAGAATACAGAGAGGTTCATGAATTTTCTAGTCCCCCTGTGTTAGCAGATCTGCTCCATGTCATCCATGCTGCACCTGGCTCATGATTTTAGCTCCTAGTAGCAAAAATACTCACAAAAGTCCTTGTGCTAGCTATGCAATTTTTAACTACTGGATCCCAGAGTGTTTATAGAGACAAGAACAGGACACAGGGAACAAATACCTTTTATGGTGGGAATGTCTGTATACTGACCATGGCTAGTTTTCCAAATGGGGCTCTGTAACCTCTTCAGTGAGTGTCTGATATGGCATGTCATTAATTAGATTTACACCATTTACACCTCTCCTAGTCCCCTTGCTAGCTGCCTGAAAATGATTATAGAGAAGGCTGGGGAAAGATGTCCTGGCTGAAACAAGTAAGGGTGCATGAACAATTCCACCTCCCAGCATGAGAGATCAGGCAGGTAAGTGGTGTCATGGGCAGCAAGGAGAAATATGCACCTTTGGGCAATAACCGTCTTGATTAGTATGGAAGAGGGTATCTTTTCACAGCTCCAAAAATTTTTCCACCTTCAACAAACTGCCAACTACTATCTGATGGCAAAATAGATCAAGATTATGTGCATCACCTCTACTAGCTGCTCTAATAGCAAAACATCTGCATAGCTGTGGTTTTGAGCCCCTCTGGAATATTGAAGTTTAAGATTCAAACACTTCATATGAAAGAGGATATGGTGTAATCCGCTTTTCATTCACTGGCTTTTGTAGATTTGTAGTTTGCGAAAACATCCTTAAAGCAGTCGTGTAGTTTAAAATGACTCTGTGTTGGCTGCAAAACACTGCACGGCGTGACACACTTCCCTGCATTTGGCACACACTGGAAGGGCTGGATTTTGAGAAGTACCATTCATATTTCAGTAATCCACATATAAGGACATCTCAGGGAACTATAAAAAAAGCCACTGTGGAGTATTTTTTGTCCATTAGGCTTGTTATCCTGTCAAAGAATATAATCAAGTTGATTTGCCAGATGCATTATAATCCCCAGTTGCCTGTTATTTATCACCTTATTTTGCCATAGCTGCTTACACAACAACTACTTTATTAATTTTTCTACCTATTTGTTAGTTATTGATGTAGTGTTCTTCATGTTCTAGTTCCCTGCCCTCCATTATGGGTATAGAGAGGAAGTAATCTTTTTTCTTGAAAGGAAATGTTGTTTTATACTCTTTCCCAACAGATAACATTTAGGGTCACACATCCCTTTTGGGAATGCTCACAAGTAATCACCAGCAGTTGTATTTATTCCGCTGGTTACCCAGATTACATTTTGTTGTGCTACATTGAGTAATAGTCTATATTCAAGTTTTCTGTGTCTGCATCTTGCTTCATAGATTTGTTTTGTGATTTGTCTTGTTGCTTCCTAGCTGCTATCAGGTAAGCCCCTCTGCCATAAGAGAATATCATTAATGCTATCTCTTAGAAAAGCCAAACTGAGACACAGAAAGGCTGTATGATTGTTCAAAAATGCAAGCTGTGATTGAAATCTGTAAGACCTGTCTTAGACACTGGCATATATAGTACAGAAGCCCCTGGAATCAGCTTTCTCAGCTTTGTGAGACACTGACAACTGGTGAGAACCTGCAGAGTGCTAGAAATCCCTCCAACCCAAGTCACAGGCCAGTATCATGATTTTGGTGGAGCTGTATGGCAGCAGACACTATGCAACAGTTGCCTTACATCAATTAAGGTGGGAAATGGGTTGTTCTGGTCTGACTCCATCAGTTTCTCAGTGTCACAGACTCTTCTTCCTTTTGAGATCTCTTTTTGGCTGTTAGCAGATCACATCTATTAACCTGCAGTGTGCAGAGGATTCACCATAGTTACAAGCTCCTACCCAGAGTTTTCCTTTGTCCTACTTAAGACCACCTGCGTGATCAAAATTCTGTCTAGTTATCTATGTTTAATTATCTGTTTTATACAACAACATATGAATTTGAGGATCTGCCCTCCATCTTCTGGAACACAAAGGAGGTTTTGAAACACCTTTCTTACCCAATCTTGATGCTTCCTATTCTTGCAGTAGCCAGATACAATACTTTGGGTGAAATGCTCCCCAAATTTCTCCAAGTTTTTGCCAGTCAGAGAAGAAAAGGTGGGTCTGGCAGTCTCCCCCATCTTACGGATGCACCCTGTAGCCTGATCTTAAAATCACTTTCCAGAGAGACTTCTGCCAGGAGGTAAGATGAAGGGGGCTCTAGAGGTAGAGAAGGCATGTCACCTAGGACAATAGACTCTTAGGGGTAGCAAAATCATCAATTTTTTTCAGCCTGCTTTTCCTAATCCATGAAAAGCCAGTTACATGACATTGCGGAAAGAAGAGCCTGAG